>NC_051157.2:50012895-50047875 GCF_013339745.2 Dermacentor silvarum | reverse complement strand
GTATGATGTAGTATGTATGTATGTTGTATGTAATTCATTGTATGGATGTAATGTATGTCTGTCCGTGTGTATGTATTTACGTATGCATGTACGTATGTATGTATGCATGTGGCGTATGCATGTATGTATGTATTATGTAGTATGTATGTATGTATGTATGTATGTATGTAGGAAGTAAAGTTTGAATTTTATTGGGATTTTTATAAAAATTGGACTAGTTCTCTTTTTGATTAATTCCATAGCCGCCGAGGCTCGCACGGGCTCATGGTTGTAAACAAAACAAAGAAGTCGTATCTTGTTTGCGGTGGTGGTTGTGATGTTGTTGCTACAGGTGGGCTTAGCTTGGCAGATTTGGCCGGCAATTGCTCCGAATGATGTCTCTTTCCGTGTAAAATATGTCACCATGAGTCAATCAGTCAAGTTTATCGCAGAACGTCTCTGCCTTTTCGTTTCTCCTTCTATCCCCTCTCTTAGAAATGTGAAAAGAATGCGCGACACTTCATTGCGCACTATACGCGGTCCTTCCGGGAAAACTAACTGCTCTGCACATTCGTGAGGAAACCCCCTTCTTCTCATAGTGTCCAGAAGCCTCCTGCTTTCATGACAGAAGCTCTAGCAGGACTAGATGAAGTGTTCCGTATCAGCTACTTCGTTGCACTCAAGGCAAAATGGATAAGCACCCTGTGAGACACACCGCAGTTTCGTACAGTCTCCCGACCATGTTGCCTTCTTCAGAGGAAGGAAGCGACCCACCGCCGTTCGTGCGCTTGTACGTGAATAGAGAAGATGCATAGGCGAAATGGCAGCTTGCAAACCAGAGCCTGGATGACGTTGTTGAGCCCAATTTCTATGACCACATATCATTCACTCTGCACACTTTCTTTCTGTCTTTCTCTGCCTCTCTAATGCATTATCAACACCCTTTTGAATTTTTTTACCTTTTGTTTTTCTCCGCGTTCAGAATCCTTAGCGCAGGGCGAGATCGTATAGTTCGCGAGACTTCCCGCATCTACGTAGGGCTCGTTCGAAAAACAACAACAGCACAAAAAAAGAAGTTTTGCGAATTGTAACGCACCTGTAGCAGTGATCGCTTTTATTCTGGCCAGCCTCTTAGAGGGTCGTGTTCATCCGAGTGTCTCAGGCCAAATTACATATATTATCACAGGGGGCTACAAGAGCAGAAACTAAACGCAACACCGATGACGACTTAGCAGACTGCTCGGCGCGTATGTCGCCCCCCCCCCCCCCCCCCCCATAGACTGCTTATGTGCCACTAACATCTAGGATCTACATCTACCATAGTAAACAGCCATAGTAACAACCAGTACATATATTTGTCTCTCCCTCTATCCCCGTAGCATTTTGATGGAAGTTGCAGGCTATTCAAGATGCAATACGGATTTACACAGCATGTGCTTTTTGGCTGCGTGTGCAATGCTTCGGACTTAATTGCAAACCACACCCACCGTCATCCTAGCGCAACTACAGCGCGACCCTAGAATGTTGTCTGGCACCGATAACGCAGATGTTGAAGATTTACTTCAACTATACGAACTAGTGAGCGCTCACAAACCACTGGGACCAGACTGCCATGCCACCTAACCTGCTATTCTACCTCACGGTCAGGTGAAATAAACCTTTGTTGGTAGTTTGCGCTCTATGTCGTCGTGTCGTTTCTTCTCTTGCTTCTGTTTTGTTTTTTTTTTTGGCCGTTCCGTCTAGGCTATACAATCCTAAGATCATAAACCAACAAGCCCGAATTTCCACTATCGTGTAGCTTTAGGTGGCGCCCGCTTTTCTTGGGAATAAATGCGTTGGCCTGCATTCACCAAACAGTTCCTGCGACAGAACTGTTCCTTAGAGGAAATGCTGGCCATTCGTGTTGCAGGATATATTATTTGCGAACGCAGCCAGCCAATGGCGGAAATCACTTACGAACAAAAAACTTCGCGAATAGGTGGCGTACAAAAACATAGTGGCCGTGACGTTATTCAGGCGCCTGCAGCCACTTTCGGCGCATACAACAAGAACAAAAGCATGGACCTTCGAGATTTTTGTTACTAAGAGGGAGCCGGCTCCGGTGCGCGGATTTGGACACCACCTGCTTGGCCCGATGTTTCTTAGTGCTGGACTATTTCCCAACTATACTCTCATTTATAGCGGACGTCGTATGAACTCATTTATCGAAGGGACGTGCACCACCTTGAGCTGCCTTTGTGTCACTGTGTCATCACTCCTTTCTCCCTGGCTACGTTTTTGCGCTATTCTGCGCTTATTTAGTGAAGCGTGGGAAAGAACAATTGCGAATCAAGGCCCGAATTCACAAAAACTTCTTACGCTAGAATTTTTCGTAAGAAATAATTTTAGCCAATCCGGATGCCAGACATCATTAGCGAACGCGGCCAGCCAATGGCAAAGCGAACTTACGAAAGAAAAGCTTTGTGAATCTGGCCCCAAATGTGCTTGCGCTGTGATGTAAGGGCTCAAAGAACCGTACACCTAATTGCGACAGCGCGACTTTAACTCCGTGCTACATTCTGCAATGCACACACTGGTCTTGATTTCTTTATTGTCTTTGAGTGCGAAACAGAAAGAAAACTGATAAAACGATTAGTACAAAGAAGAATAAGATAGGAAAAGAAGATATAGAAGATATCCGCACTAGCGAAGCTGGGCGGTCTAAGTAATCGCTGCCAAATGCTGCTAAGTAATCGCTGCCAACCAAATGGCATAGTGTAAGATTTGACGAAATGCTAGAATCGGGCAGTTCATAAAACGTATGAAAAAAATGAATCAACGCAAATCGAAAAGGACCTCAGCAGAGAAATAGAAGCATGTGCCGGTAAGTGTCATTCTCTTCGGACGTGGATCAACATTTGAATGATCGCCGGAGGGACAAGTACAGCTAAGCAATCGTACGAAAAAAAAAAAGCCTTCAGAGTTTCTGAAAAGGACATTATGTTACTGCTGAAACAAAGAAAGAGGCTGAAAGAACTGAACGAAAAGTATGGGAAGTTGGTAAATGTAAAGGGGTGTGATACTACACATTATAATTTTGAGTGAGCCAGGCAGTTCGTACGACGGATAAATGAGTAGTAAACGATAGGAAACACTGAATAAGAGGACAAGTACTGGACCATGCAGAAATCTTAACGAGTAAGAATCGGTGCAGTATCAGTGCAGTATGTATGCATGTATTGTTCGTAAGAGAAAACTTTAAGACAATCCTATAGTGCTAGACTTACGAACGAAATGTTTGTAAATAGGCTGAAATTTTCTCTTACGAACAATTCCTATAGGTCTAACGTGGTAAGTGTTTACTAAGTATTTTCTTCGTTGGAGTTTCACATCCGAAAGGTGCGACGTGATTGTGCGAGACACCTTCATGGAGGTAAAGGGAGGCTGAGAACTAATTTTCACCACCAGAAGTTGTTAATTAAACACAAAGCTGTTTCTTGCATTTCGCGCCCTTCTAATTGCGGCTGCCTTTGCCAGAAATCGACTAAGCTACTTCGGGCTCAGCAACAAAACTTATTTCCCACTGGCCAAGCAAGGTGACTATGTGATGCATCTCGTGATGAGCACCGACCACGTCGTGTGAAAAAAAAAAAAAAAGCACTTCAAGCAGTCCTTTCGAGCAAATGAGTTCGGTTGACGTTGTCAGTGCGAAGTATTCGAAAGCAGACGTGATCCTCGGGAATCCCGCAAGGAAAATGAGGTTTCATAAATAGATACCGCATGTCATGCTGGTAATATCTTTTTATTCGGAAGCGTTTCGGGCTATATATGAAAGAAATGATGAAGACGCGAAATTAAATGCGAAGATATGGTCTCTCATCGGATTACCGCTAAAGCAATCAAGGAGACGAAATCCGCCGCCCTAAAGACAGAAGTCCGCGATATATGGAGGCCTCTAATTTAGCCTAAAGCACGCGGCGGTCAGGCATGCGAGAGGACATCGAGATTAATATCGCGACCCGTTCTCCTTACCCCCGAGGCGATTCGTTTGCTGCGAAAGCTGATGAGAAGCACACCATCTCGTTGACTGGCGCTGAGTCCCAGCTCCAGCCAGCCCCGCTGCCCGTCGGATCGAACGTTCATTATTCGTTCCCCAACAGGACCGCGGCGGTCGGTCGCGCAGGACCACGGCCCCGAGAACGGCGCCGATCACAGGCCGCACCCGTCATTAGCTCGCAGTTCACAGCATACAGCGCAGAGCTAGATTGCAGAACACGAAGTATGAGAGGTCGAGGCAACGTACTCCGCTAAAATTTGAGCGCTCTACCAAGGCCCGCTGTAAGTTCCCGGTAATGCTTCGGTAAAGCACCCGCGCATCGCTTTTTTCCTTAGTTCCGGCGTTAATCTCGTCTTTTGTTCTAGCGCCGTTTACAAGACGAGTAATTTATGACCCTCTTATTTTTTCGTGGTTCGGTCGAGCTGCCTTGCATACACTCTTTAATCGCAAGTGCTTTGCGTCAAACATTGCGCTGAAGTGGCGGGAATGGGCCCCGCCTTGCTAGGGAGGTCGGCGTGGTTGTATGGCCTATGGAGAAGCGAAAATCGGCGTTCCAATGTTGACAACGCAAAGAGAGGGGGGTATAAGAAATTATGATGGCGCCGCGCCTAACCAATTTATTCAATGCGTCTTTCTCCCTTCGTCTTCTTTTATTCGCTAAGTATGACGCGACAGCGATTATCGTAACGCCGGACTCACGTATTCAAAGAGCGTTTTACATCGCCTCAATTTGGCGGAATACTATGTCCTGACAGGAACACTTATCCGAGTGAAAAAAATTAAGGAACCTGAGAGAGGTTGTTGCCTCAAAAGGAGACGTGATTAAGATAGGAGGTTTTTAGTGATTTGGGTTTAGACGAAAAAGAAAAAAAGAAAATGAACCACTAGTGCTTTCTTTTTTTCTTTTTTTTCTATTTTTTTTTTTTTTTGGGGGGGGGGGGGGGGGTGATTTGTTTTCGATTAGGACTGTGCGAATATTCGAAATTCTGATTAGGAATCGAATAGGCCCGGCTCTTCGCTTTGTATTCGATTCGAGAATTCACTATTCGAAGTTGTCTAATAGTCGTTTCATCCAAATACTATGTAGGAAGAGATAGAGAGAGGGAAGGAAAAAATTTGAGGGAAGGAAGTTAAGTAGACTTTGTACAATTTGCTATATAACATGCGTCCCACGTGACTTGCGCCAAAATTTAAAAATATGTAAGTGCCACGTAGCTGGAAAGAACCAAGGTAATGCTCTTTGCCATCGCTTGGAAAAAGTCAGTCTGTTTTTCTTTTTATATTTCGTCTAATTACATAATTAGTTCATAACAAATAATCAAGATAATTAAATACTACAGTCAGAGAAACAGTGTCAATGAGAAAATTGTATAGCATCCTGAAAAATTTCCATTCCAGCTTTCTGTTGCTGAATACGCGCTACATA
Organism: Dermacentor silvarum; assembly: GCF_013339745.2. Taxonomy (NCBI): domain Eukaryota; kingdom Metazoa; phylum Arthropoda; class Arachnida; order Ixodida; family Ixodidae; genus Dermacentor; species Dermacentor silvarum. The sequence goes on along the minus strand of NC_051157.2, from coordinate 50,042,434 downwards.
AAGTATTTTTTCCAACTGCAAACAAAAACCTTCCCGAACCCGTTTCACCTCGAATGGATATTCCCCGCAGTACACAAAGAAGACACATGCAAGATATGCAAACAGGAAACAGCTACACGCAAACACATGCTATGGGAATGTAACGCCCTACAAAAAAAAACGAATTAAACTCCGAGACCCTATCGCTGAGGTGGGCCGCCGCTCTGCGCAGTTCCGACCTCGGCGACGAACTCTAGGCTGTCCAGCAGGCCCGCGAGGCGGCGCTGAGACCTCGACGTCCCGTCGTGGGAGACCTGAGCCCGGGTCGCCAAAACTGCAGGACAATTCAACAAAATTATGACCAACCAAACCAAGCCTGAAAGAAGCCCGCGAGAATCCGCGAAAAATGCCGCGCGACTAGTCGCGCAGCACTTTCTCGAGTTTCGCGGGGACATTGCAATCTGTCGTGCGAGTAATGTCTGCTCTTCAGTCAGAGGGCGAAGCAGCAAATATATATATATATATATATATATATATAATGGCCGAATGGTGAACATTGCGTCGCAAGACTTCTTCCATTTGCATATTCCGGCACAAGAAACCAAATGTACGAGGCCATTATGGCATTACAACTTGCTTGAGCTCACGTCTGCTCTAGTGCGATAAAGAGAATAACTGTCGTCGAAAATACAAGCTAGAACAATGGGATCATGCGGAATAGCCGAACGAGAATTCCTGACATAGCAGCATTTCAAAAGCGATCATGATAAAGAATCTCGATTCAGTAAGAAGAAACGGACCTTCTCATTATTGCACTCGAAACAAAGTAGCAAGGGTCCGGCTTGCTGAAAATGGAAATGATCGGAGAATGAATTGCCGAGGAGAAAAAGAAAAAAAGTAAGTAAATAACTCCTACAGAACCGTTGGAAGAAGTGCATTTTATACAGCACTGGCTGCAGAGTGTCGAATCCAGACTATTTTTTGTTCCGGTTTCCGTTACAATTCAGCGAAAACGGTTCATTTCTGGTTCAACTCCGGGGCGAAAACAACTTTTTTTTTTTGCAAACGGGTTTGAGTCGGTTAATATTTGTGTGTATACTCCTTAAATATTTACAGAAAAACGCCATAAGTGTATTTTGTGCAAAACCTTAATGGTGTTACTGAGCTCCTGAGTGTTCCTGAGAACAAAAAAGTCGTGGTTTCACCTGAAAGGCGAAGCATCAATTGCGATAGCAAATCTGTAGAGAGCTATACGGAGTAATGATGGTAGCTTTATCAGCTGTATAAACTTGGACGTGCAGCAGCACCGGCAACACGCAGAACTGTTGTCGACGCCGTCGGCGTTTTGCCCGCGTTCGCTCAAAATGCGTGCGGCATTGGTGACTGTTGCCGGAGCCTCTGATATAAATAGGCACTTGGTGCCGCAGCTAAACGTCGCCTCCCTTCCCACCCCTCCCCCCCTCCCCCGCTCCCCACGGCCTCTCGCGCGTCGGAAGAAGGCGCGTTTGCCCTACATATATGGTGATTGTAAAGGAGGAAAGAGACGCCTACTTCTGCAGCCCTTAAGGGAGCACGGCGCAGAACGCGCGTTTGTTCTCCGCCGTGCGTTCACTCCCCGTGAAAGCGCGCGCCCCTCGGGCCCTTTCACTCGCACATACAGCGTTCGGTGCGCGGCGACGATTTCATCTTCATTGACGTCATAGGGAACCTCACGGCGACGGCGACGGCGACGCCGACGGCAGAAATCTTCTTTTGAGTGTCCATATAATTGCTATCGCAATAAAAAGAAAAAAACACACACGATCACTGTGCTTCAGGTCGCACACAGTTATTTTAAAAAAATGTCACAGTTTCGCCCTAAGGGCGAAGCAATGAATGCGATAGCAACACAGCAATGTCATACGAAGTAAGGTGAGCGGCTTTGGTAGCAACAACACGCAGAACTGTTGTCGACGCCATCGGCGTTTTGCCCGCGTTAGCTCAAAATGCGTGCGGCGTTGGTGACTGTTGCTGGAGCCTCTGATATAAATAGGCACTTGGTGCCGCAGCTAAACGTCGCCTCCCTTCCCTCCCCCTCCCCCACGGCCTCTCGCGTGTCGGAAGAAGGCGCGTTTGCTCTACATATATTGTGATTGTAAAGGAGAAAAGAGACGCCTACTTCTGCAGCCCTTAAGCGAGCACGGCGCAGAACGCGCGTTTGTTCTCCGCCGTGCGTTCACTCCCCGTGAAAGACGCGCCCCTCGCGCCCTTTCATTCGCACATACAGCGTTCGGCGCGCGGCGACGATTTCATCTCCAAATGACGTCATACGGAACCTCACGGCGATGGCGACGGCGACACCGACGGCAGAAATCTGCTTTTGAGTGTCCATATAATTGCTATCGCAATAAAAATAACATTGCGGAAGCACACCTCAGGAGCAATACGTCAGAAGCAACACGTCGCTTATATCGCCCCTACTTGAGCTTATATACCAATGTGATCAAAATTAACCACCCAACTAGGATGCGCATTTTCATTTCAGCGATTATTCAGGGTGACCCAGATAAACAGGTAGGGTAAAATGGGGTCTAACTGGAACAGTTCGACGCAGCACGCATCTGGCTACTTGATTTCACTTCTATGCAAAATAATAATAAAATTTGTCGCAGTTTCACCCGAAAGGCGAAGCATCAATTGCGATAGCAAATTAGTAGAGAGCTATATGGAATAAGGATAGCAGTTTTATCCGCTGTGTAAACTTGGACATGCAGCAGTACCAGCAACGCGCAGAACTGTTGTCGACGCCGTCGGCGTTTTGCCCGCGTTCGCACCGAACGCGCGCGGCGTTGGTGACTGTTGCCGGTGCGTCTGGGGGCGGCTCGGATGTTCTCGACGACATCGGAACGGGACACTCGTCGAGCAGCGTCGGAAGTCTTTACCACCTTCTCGCCTCGCCACGTTTTAGGGGCGAAGCACCTTAGGGTAGGGAGCCTACATGCAACGCCGTTTTAGGGTTGGTGACAACACCAACATTTTGACCGTTATTTAGAGACAGAGAGATAAAACTTTATTGTGTCCATGATGGGGTCTGGGGGCGGAGGGGGTTGGGAGACTAACCCCCAGGCCTCCCCTTCCTCAGACGGCAGCCAGTTCTTGCTTTCTGGCGGTGTCTTCGGCCATCCGGACGGCCCAGAGCTGCCCTTCTGGGTCCAAGCTGAGCAGCAAAGTCTTCCACTGGTCGGCCGTAGTTATGATGTGTGTAGTGTTAGTGCGGTGAGTGTTGGTGGGTGTAGCTTTCGGGCATGCCCAGATGATGTGATCGAGGTCAGCGCGGGCCTCGCAGGCTTTGCAGAGTGGGGAGTACACATCGGGGTAAATTCGGTGGTATAACACGGGGTTTGGGAAAGTTCGCGTCTGAAGTAGTCGCCAAGTGGTGGATTGTGATTTATTCAGTGTTTTGTGTGCTGGTGGGTAGAGTAAGCGCTCTCTGCAGTAGTGGAGGAGGATTTCTCTGAATGTGACCATGCGGTCGCGCGCGTGTCCGCGGTGCAGAACTAAGGGCTCATCAGGACCGGAAGACGCAGGAGACGGATGATGCGCCTGGTGTGCGAGAGCTCGGGCGGCATCGTGGGCGGCTTCGTTTCCAGCCAGACCCGAATGACCAGGGGCCCAGATGATCTGTACGCGGCGTTGCCTTGAGGCGGGAGTGTCGGAGAGTATTTTCTGTGCCTGGGGTGCTATGAGTCCTCTTGTGTAGTTGCGAATGGCCGTTTTTGAATCGCTGATGATGTAGTGTGCATTGGTAGAGGCATAAGCCGAGGCGATGGCCGTTTCCTCTCCTTCTTCATATGCACCCAGAACACAATCAGGAGCGACGTGCAGACAGAGCTAAACATCTACAAAAGCGCTACGACCAAGCCGCAGATGTAGCCTACGTGGACACCGCGGAATACCCCCACCAAAATGCCATGGCGGGCGCCGTAGTCGCGGGCTCGCAGTACCGCCTCGCCGCGGCCGTATCAATACTGACTGTTATTCACCGCCAAATTTGGTGGGTAGCCATTTTGGTCCCTAGTCTTTCTGCCTTTTTTTGTCACGCTCTGATGTACTCATGTTGGCACGCGATCTATTAAATTTCTTTAATTTAGTTTTGCGCCAATGCGCACAAGAAACCTGCATACATCTTTAATATACTAGTTGCCTTTTCCTTTTATTTTAACAGATCAAACTTACTTTTCTATTGTAAGTCATGCGACACATATAAAGCAACAAGTTATAAGGCACGATGGAGTGCTCGTGGTAGGATTATCTCACGCCAATAATGTGAACTGCATTAAGCATTGTCGTTGCCTTCCAGTTGTACATACTATATAAAGGGTGCTTTTCGAAGTGTGCTGTAATAAAGACTGTCCTTACTAGTCTGTTTAACTAAAACGTAGACGTGCCGTCTACGGCGCTCAGACGCGCCATTTGTCTCTGACTGCTGTGGCCAAAGTTTATTAAAAGAAGTTAATTAATTTCACGTCACCAAGGGTTGCGGGAAATGTGGTCTGTCGGCTCGTTTTTCGCCATTTTGTGCCCCAGATTTAACCCGCCAATTTAGCTGGCGGCGGCTAGTACCCTTACAAAGGCTGTCATCACCCTAAAACGGCGTTGCATGTAGGCTCCCTACCTTAGGGCCGAGCCTGGTCCCTCGTAGTCCGTAGCTCTGGTTGGCATGGAGACCGCTATGTCTGCATATATATACTGTTCCGCTTTCCCTTGCGTAGCTTGTGGTGGCTGGTCGAAAATCACGGCGGCGTACAAAGGAAGGTTAAAAATGCCGCCTAAAACCAATCCTCGGCAAACAAGAGTTGGTATAGCGGTGTCGTATGCGTTCCGAAAGGGCTCAACAACGTTATATTGTCACACAATTATTTTTTTTTATCATTCGCAAATAAATCCATTCTTCCCGGTGGCTCCGAGTAGCTATGTGCCCGAGCGATTGGTGGGTATAGACATCCTCTATTCCTGTCGGAACGGGGCAGCCTCCGGCTATTCCAAAATAAATCAATTTTGTTTGGCATATTAATGCATGTTTAATGCGTACACGTCACTTTGACGGCAGTGAGTTTTCACGGTTTTGTGACGCCGCATGACAGACAGGCGAAGCGGGTGCAGCCCGAGAACATTTTGACCAATTGGGGATGGCTAATGGTAAGAAAGGTGTAGAATTCGAAAGAAAAGTTTTTCTTTTGTTCGGTCTAATTATGCATAATCAGTGCGCACACGTCATATCAGATGGGGAGTTCTCGTGGTTTTCTCGACGTCGCGTGACATATAAGCGAAGGAGGTGTGGCCCGATAAAATTTTGGCTAACCGTGGAGGGCTGATTGCAGAAATAGAATAGAAACAGTTTGGAATAGCTTTACGTTATAGCGCCTCCTTGATACGTTTTTTTTTTTGTTTGTTTGTTTGTTTGTTTTTTAAGTATTGCTTTTCGTAGTTTGATGCAGAATACGTAAAAGGTGCGAAGTGAGCTTAAGCGTGGCCGCACGCCTCGCGTCTGCGACAGCAGTGCTGTCGAAGAGGATTTCGAACTTACTAACTCTGGCGAAATGCATGGCTTAGCGACCGCGTGAATGTGGCAACGAGTCGGTGTAGCTGCAGGCTACAGTTAAAAGGAAGCAGTTGCGTGAGTGCCAGATGGTAGTGGGCGTCCGCGATAAGAAGTACAATTGCTCTTAGCAACGGCCAACCATTCTATTGACGCCTTATAACTTTTAGGAAGTCGTCAATTTAGGAATTTAGTAGGGCTAGTTGATGGAATTTTGAAACCTCCTCGGAACCACTGCTGTGACGCACGCGAGGAGCTGCAGCAGCGATCTTGCTACATTAGACTAGTAATTATCAATTTGGCTGATTAATATAGACTAACTGGCAAATTAAGGATGTCATAAATATGCCCCATGGAGTAGTGGAGATACTGGTGAAAGTACTGTGATTTGCTGTCATCGTTGTGAGCAAAAGTAGCCGAAGAGAAGATGAGACTTCCCGAGGTTGTAAATATATCGCATAACCCTCTTTCCGCATAACTTTATACGGTAGAATTCGCTAATATAAACAATTTGGGACCGGGTGAAACGTTTACTATAGCGGTATTTAGTAACAGAGGGCGAATAAGGGAAGCCTAAGCCTGCTACTTAAGTTGGCCCTGTTGTATTGATATTGGTAAGAGATTTACTAAAACAGTAGTCACTATGAACACTTGGTGCATCTGGCAATATTGTTTTGAACATTCACAAGACTTGTTTCAGCGCATCCACCAGGCTGCAGAAACGTAGAAAGATCAATTACGCGGCAGGAACGAAGATCGTTACGGAAACTAGGACATTGCGAATAGCGAAACGATTGGTCACGATGGTAAGCGATGCGAAGATTCGGCATAAATCCATTCCAAAGTCAGTAGCGCAGTGATTGCTCACGCGTGTACAGCTGTTGATCGCTCTAAGAGGGCACGTCTTGGCGATAAAGAGGGTCGCTCAGGTTTGTGGTGTTTTTTACAACAAATTTATTTTGTATTGCAGTTTCCAATATCATTGTTTTTTTTAAGAATTAGAATAGTTGTTCAATCAAGATCGGCACCGTGTTTTGTTAAAACAAGGAACTTTCTCTATTCGGTGTTACTCGGATGAAATTCTACTGTTCTATTATCTAAGTGAAAAAATAAATATAAACCAATGAGTCAGACAGAGACTGGCAAGTGCATCTTAATATATGGCTCGAATTTCGCTTACATCGAAAAGCGAGCGTGTATGAAGGCAAGATTGGAAGAAGGATATCACGAAGCACAAGACGGAAAGAGAAAGAGAGAAAATGAAGATACTAACAAGCGGACGAAAGTTACTGGAAACGCACAGAAGCCCCTAAATTACACTCGATTCAAGTTAAAGTGCAAGAAGCGATCAAATAGAACCTAAATGGAAGATTATAGTCAGCAGCAGACTACATACTAACTTAGATGGGTATCATTACATCGGCTTAAAATCCCATAAAAGATGTTTTCGTCTGGGTTCGCCATGCATACCTGACAAAAAGAAAAAAAGAGGAAAAAGATGAGCGCTTCCAAAGCCAAATGCAAGGTCGTTTACGTAGCCAGCGGGAATCTGAATTTTGTAGCACGGGAAGCACGTTTCCGTTGCTTCGCCGAACCATCTAACCGACGAAATCTCGGTATAGATTTTCCGCAAAAAGCTATCTTGTGTAATGACTAAATGGTACAGTAACGCAATGTGCCTTTTTGCAACTCCATACGCGTTGAGCTTTTTCAGTCCCCAAAAAGGCTGTTGCGGTTCCCCGATGCTGGTACTTGAAGAACGCACAGACGAGCGTTCGAAGACTAGCAAGCTTTCTGGCTCAATTTAACTGCCTTGAACACAAAAATTTGTGCAGAGAATAAAAAAAAAAAAAAAAAAAACAAGCAGGCAAAGTGGGATATCTTACTTATATTCAGTGGAAGGAAAATTATTACAAATTAGACGCTTTATTATTATTATTATTATTATTATTATTATTATTATTATTATTATTATTATTATTATTATTATTATTATTATTATTATTATTATTATTTGAGAGAATTTATTCTGGTGGGAGGACGAAACGGTAGAAGTGGACCTAAGATCAAGCGTTAAAGCAGACAAAAGAATCGATGCATTAAGCAAACAATGACTCGATAGTGGTTTGGGACTACGCTAGTCGAAGACCGTTTTAATGTAACGAATGCTTCGTATCTGTAAATTTTGCGCGCTGGTGGGAGCCAAACCCCCAAGACAACCGAAATTTGCATAGACTCGGCGCTCGATGATGGTGAGTTGGCCTTTGCTCTTATTATTATTGAAAATCAAATAAATTAAAGAGATGTAGTCACCCTATAGTTGTGATGGCTACTCCTTTTCCCACAGCAGAAACTATATATATATATATATATATATATATATATATATATAAAACTGTGTGCTGTGGTGGTCTTGTCCTATGGCGTGGTTTCTTTTCATGTTCTGACTATATATACAGGGTGTTTCAGCGAACACTTTCAAAATTTATTTAAGATTGCCTGTGGCAGATAGCCCAATTCTAGTTAATGAGCTGGCCTACTCGAAGCGGCGGACATGGTCACAAACAGGCACCGCTTTCGAGATATTAATTCCCGAACTTTTCGGAGAAATGCATTGGCGTTCCAGTTAATTTTGTGCTTCAATGCATAAAGCGACGTTTTGTTAAGAAACTAACTGGAACGCCAATGCATTTCTCCGCAAAGTTCGGGAATTAATATCTCGAAAGCGGTGTCATCCCGGGAATTCGTCCCAAGTGGATCCGCCTTGCGAACTCCACGGCTACAATTTGTAGATGACAATATGGGCCATCAGGTAATTAGCTAAAAACTTAATTAATGAATTTGTATTAATTAGACGATTATGCATTTCAATTTTTTGCGCAAGTAATGTCCGCCGCTTCGAGTATACCAGCTCATAAACTAGAATTGGGCTGTCTGCCACAGGTAAAGTTTAGGAATTTTTGAAAGTGTTCGCTGAAACACCCTGTATATATATATATATATATATATATATATATATATATATATATATATATATATATATATATATATATATATATATATATATATATATATAGTCAGAACATGAAAAGAAACCACGCCATAGGACAAGACCTCCACAGCACACAGTTTTACACGCCCGCGAACATATAAAAGGCAAAGGCAAGTGTCGCATCACAAGTTTGTAACAAAGTCACAACAGCACAAGCGGCCCCGATGTAGACTGTGATGAGTATGTAAACAGATGAAAATACACAGAGTACAAAAGAGTAAAGCACGTACTATACAAGCGCTAATAATTAAAAATAATAGAAGCAAGTTGTATTGGCATTGTGGGACACTTCAGCGCAATATCTAGTACTCTTTAAAGGTGCCTGTGTCTTTGTAAAAATGTCCGAGTGCGTTCTATGCTTTTCGCTGTGCTATTTTCGATGGCTATGGGAGTGAGAAATATTGCGAGTGAGAAAGATCGGCGTGGATCAATGGAAGTGTAGCTCTTGTTCTAGCTGCCGCCTTTGCGTCGGAAATATGGGGCATTCAAGGATTAGACGGCTAACATCCTCAACTTCGTTGCTGCATGAGCAAGCCGGGGAAGAAACCCGTTCTTCCACTTCAACTTCTTTTCCTTTTTAGTATGACCGTAAGGGCACACAAATGTACCCTATACTAAAATTACTAGACACGTTAACTCTATATTAAGAGCTTAATTTTTATATGCTTTCCGTATTAGTCTTTTGGCTATATATACATCTAGGCATCGGGATGCAAAAAAAGATGGACGCTCTGCATTTACAACGCCAGCCCCGTGCTGGTCATGTGCTTGTACCACATTTAATCATTCGTGTTTCCGCAAGCTCTGGCATATGCACTTGCATGCTTTGTTACTTGCTCAGGGCCGCGTGCATTTACGCCGCCCACTCTTTTTCTCACCACTGAATCAGCCGGGCAACATCTGCTTGCCGTGCTTTCGTGTAGCGTGTTTCTGCATGATGTATACACATGCTTGGTACAGTAGCACTTAAAAGCTCGCTCATGAACCCGAGGGCCAGCTCCTAAGAGCAGCAAAGACACCAACGTGCGCGAATAACAAGACAAGGAAAGCTAATGTCGGTAGGGAGAGGCGTTTGCTCGTGTAGCATGCAAATGACTACCGCTTCGCCCCAAAATTTATGCGTCTGACCTTAGAACGCGTTACGTCTTTCTTTTTTATTATTACCAGAGGAGAAGGGAATATGAACGTCCGGGGCCTGTTCCCTACTTTCCCTCACATTGCTCGTTTCCCGGTATATGTATTTTTTGTTTGGTTTTCCGGGAAAATATAGGATACGCTTGAGGTGAGCTACGCGTTTGTAACGACCTGCACTAGCTTCACGCTTTAACAGCACAAGGAAATCTTGTGCTTGGAAAAGAGCTCGATGCCGCGCTTGAGAACTTCTCGATGCTGTTGCCTTAATATCTTAAAATATAAACACACAAACCTGCAAGCACCTGCGCGGAGAAAATAAGTCGATTGTGTGCCCTTCGACCTGGCGTAGTTGCTGTTTTAATGATGCCAGCATCGGTGTTATCGGTTAGGATTCGATTCTGACGACAGACAGCATTATTTACAATTCATTTGACGGCACCGTTTCATTTGACATTTAACTGTGGCCTTTGGTATTCTAGAGGAGAACATACACTATTGTGCTACCCGCAACAAGGCTACTGACTGTTCCACAATGTTGAAACCAATGCGACGGTCCAAGTTCTCAACTTCTTGTCTGAATCTGATTTATCCGTCGTGACACGTGGGGGTTATCGTGTTGTTTAACGGACGAACTCCGGTCGTTCTGTCTGTCTTTTCCTTCGGGCTGCGGCGGAGACACAACCGCAGAAGGTTATCTAGAACCAAGAAAAAAGAAGAGTGAGAACGGAAAGGGGGGGGGGGGGGGGAGATAAACGAAAATACAGGAAGATTAACCAGATAAGAATATCCGGTTCGCTACTCTGCACGGGATAAGGACGCGCACTCGATACAGTGAGTGCTGTGCTGGCATCCCTATAAAGCAGAGGAATGCCCCACCCGCTACAGTCATTTATAGGCGTCACAAAAGCCACTCAACACAGAAGATGGTGCGTCTTCTTCGAACAGCTGGCCTGTGGGAACAACAGCAACACGCACTGTCTTCAGCGTGATTTTTTTTTCCTTTTATATTTCGAGCCTGGGTTTCGCTCACCCCTATGGTGTCTGTATTGTCGATGGTGTCTGTATTGTTTTAACTACGCAACGAAAGCCTTTGACAACAAAAAAGCTTCGCAGTATTGGTGCTCCTTCCGCCTTCGGATCGCCACCACTGAGTGAACGTCCGCTCCGGTGTATACCACCGATTGCCGTTGTATTCCCTCTACAGCGACGTGCTCACAGCGCATCGTATTGTCGCGACTATCACCTCCCTTTTCGTAATGCGTTCGATCGTTCGACGGCACCCCTGACATAAGAAAATATGTTGCGACGTCTCTAGAGGTAGTGCTCAGTGATTCGTTGATACGAATTGCCAGCGAGCTTGCTCTGCGGGTAGAGAAGCGATGAGCAGTCGCCCGGCTGGAATGCGGGGCCCCTATACACAAAAAACCCTACTACGCTTAGAATTGTTTTTAAGACCATATGCCAGCCAATCACGTTGCTAACTACTATATTAATGAAGGCGACGGTCCAATGGTGAACAGCACTCGCGAACAGAAAGCTTTGTGAATTCAGTCCTAGGACTCGTATTCACGAGATTCTTTCATTCGTACGTGTCTTCCGTCGTTGGATATCACCACCACAGTATTATCGTTATCCCAGTGACCACTTCGTGAATTGCGGGTACCCGAACGCCTGCCATTGGAGTAACGCTCTTACGAAATAGGGCCAATTCACAAAACTTTTTGTTCATAAATGTCGTTTCCCGCTGGCCGCCGCCTTAGCCAATGATATGGCCGAAGTCACGATCGACTGGTCTCTGTTTTTACGGACAATTTTTGCATAAGAACATTTTATGAATACGGGCCTATACATGCTTCGTGAATACTTAGCTCTGCAACAAAGCCTCAGCAGTGAAGATAAGAACATTTAAGCCAGCATAAGGCCCCGTTGCACCCTCAAATTTTACAGAAGTCCCTCTGCGCGGCGCGGACCCAGACAGCTGCTTGCACTGAGAGAAGCTTGCGGGAAAGGGCACCTGCTTAATAATCGTTTCGGAGACCTGCAGCCACGTTTCTACCAAAACTTGTCGGAAATTCTGAACCCAGCCGGTTCAGTTAATTAATTATGTCGTATCAGACAAAGAGAGGAAGTCTCGACTGAACGTTAATCTGTGCGTCTCTGAATATACCTAAAGTTATGGCACGAGTCAGCGAACAAACGCCAGGAAGGTCGCTCTGTCTATATGCCGCACCACCGCCGACGGTCCTTGCTTGTCGAGAGACGACCGTGGCAAGACTCAGCTGTGCAACTATACTCGAGGGCTCTATAACAAGTGCGACACGCCAATCCGTTCTGGCAAAGCGCAGCTGCGCCACTGCGACAGACTTCGCATTGTCTTCGCCCGATTCGGCGTAGCGAGAAAGTTTTCACATTCGCAGACTTCCTCCTACAGGATATTCTTAATTAGTAGCTCTTAGACGCGAGGTCTCTTTGCGTTGATAATATTGTTGATAGGCGGACTCCTTCAGCGCGCCTAACAGGGTACTCGCTACGCGAGGGCAGATTTGGAAACAGCAATACGACCACAATTACGATTATTTGCGAAAGTGGTCGGCCAATGGCAAAGAGTACTTATGAACGGAAAGCTTTGTGAATTCCGCCCCAGATATTTAAGAGGCAAATGCGGCCTGTATATGACGATAGATGACTTATATAATCTGTGTGATTGTTTTGTTGACTCGTTACCGATGAATATAAGTCACAAATATGTGTTTGATGTGCTTTTCTTATTCTTTCGTTTAAGGAGGAAAAGTCAATGTATCCTACATAGGAAACCCAGTACCAAAGTTGCTTTATACTAGGACTCACAGATGGAACAACGCATGGCAGCAACAAGCGCAGCCGCGCGTCGAGATTGATTTCGTGGACGCAGTAAGCCCGCGATAGCATGTGGCGTGGACAGCCAGTCGATGTGGGTCCTATAGTGGGCGCCCGGCACGTGTGGATGGACGTTGACCTCTCTACAGTCTGTGCGTCTATACTGCACGCGCACTGACTGCCTCGCTGTTTGTGGGTATCGTAAACAAGGGCGCCGCTTCCACGCGCTCTCCAAGAAATCGGAGGTCAATTAGCTATGGTTGACGCTGCCACGGCCCTTGGTCTGGGACTACATCGGGACTGCTGCTTTGAGCTGCGCCCGTTGACGGCTGGAGCGGGTCTGCTCTTAAGAGAGCTAGGGATGTTCAGCCTCATTTGATTCATTCCCCACTTTCACTGCGATGTTGTGCACGAAAAACCACGTACGGTTCCAAACTTCAAGATAGCGCGAAGGACACGGACGAGTGGCTTTTTGTGGCCTTTTTTTTTCTTCTCACTCGTCCTTTTCTCTTGTTCTGTTTTTAATTATGGAACCCGATCAAGCAATCGAAGCTAACATTTCAACATTTGCGTTCGCTTGAAGACCGCAATGAAGTACTATAAGAGCCGCTGGATTAATAGAATGCAGGTTAATAGCGACTGCCTACAAGCCTTCGCGCATGCGCAGTTGTCCTTAGTGAGGCGTAAATTTCTAATAGATTTCATAGCCTTTAGTAGTGCCTGTACCATCCGTGTCGTATTCTCGTTCTTTCTGTTCATTGCGCCTGCACGTCCTGTGGTGACCGTGTGAAAGCGCGGAACAACGAAACTAAACGGACGATCGACACAATGATGCAACATCGTCCCATGCTTTACCGCCTATTTTGACTCTGACATGTATCAGCTAGCCCATGTCAACACTTTCTTTAACATGGGCTTCACCAACAGCCCAGACAATGCCCTTGCGGAGCTATAACACTCCCGATGGCTCGCACCAGCATCGATGGCGCTGCCAAGTTGGGCGCGAGCCCTGCCAGATGCGCTTTTCATGTTTTTATCGCTGTTCCTGCTCAACTTGGTGAGTTATAAGCTAGCAGACAGCGTCAAAGTTTGGGAGGAACACAGGAGAACGGTTGTCAGCGTAGGCTTGCATTCTTCCCCCCACTTTTTGTTGCCTGCTAGCTAATCCACCAAGATGAGCGTGTACCAACTGACCGAAGCTATCCAACATGCTCCTGTTCGCCCATTCGAAGGCCCCGTTAGCCCCCTTCATGACACATCACGTTATTTTGCAATTGTCGCGTAGTAGACAGGGAAGAAAAATCGGCATAAGCAGACTTGAAGATGATAATAGTGTTTGGCTGATCTCGTCGGTTGCACACAGCAAGTAAGGTTTCTAGGAGAAAAGGCTGACATGGGCAGAAGGGAAGACGAAACACGACACATCAGCAGTGTGTCTGTCATCGTACTTTCTGTCCGTGTGTTTTTCCACAATCCCGAGGAGGACTAAGCTCCGGCATCGTTCCCGATTCACAACAGCATGCGTGCAGTCATGGACATTGGCGTAGCCAGGGGTTTGCACACCGGGCACATATCCCTCCACCCCTTCCCCCGAAATTTGTGTATTAGCATGCGGCCGCCCAGCCCCCTCCCCACTTTCTCCCTCTCCTCGACCCCGGTCAAGTGAGTGCCCCCCCCCCCCCCCTTTCAAAACATGAAAATAAAAATAAAACATTCTTGCTACACCACTCGTCGTGGGCTTGAGAGGTTCAGGTTCACAGTTACGGTTGCCAACAGCGTTGATCTCGCCCTCTCCGTGTGTTCTCGCAGTAAGCAGAATGACCGGTATAGATGTAAATTTCTGGCTACCGAAATGAAAAGGTTTGCTTCCTTCTGTAGGGCGAGAGATATTCGTTACAACATTTGCTGCCGTATGTGTGCATAGCGCCGTCTTGATTACATAATATTTATGCATGCCTGGGCCAAACTGAACGAAGCGGTTTGCTTGACTTGAATCACATCAACATGAGCCATTCAGCTAAGTGGTACTGTATATTAGTGCATAAGTACTAATATGTACTTATCAGTAATACTCCCTCGATAAAAGCAGTATCCATCGCCGCCTTACAGGCTCCTATATTTACTTGCACACACACACACAAAAAAATTTTCAACAAGAATTCTCGGCTCTACAATACCAAAGCTGAGTATTTGGTATTGCACGAAATTTTTTGCAAGCAAATTCTCGACTTTCGCATCTTTTTTCTTCCTTTATTTCTTTCTTCTTGTCTTCTTTTTTTTTCCTTTTCTTTTTCTTTCTGTCTCTCTCTTTTTACGCGCGCTTTTCTGAGGCGCGTGTGGAGGAGCCTTTCGACGAACGAAAATGCGCGGTCGTTCGTGACGTTCAACGCTATTACTGAGCGTCGTCGTTCCTGGATCCTTTACTTTCGTCGGGGTCGCCAGCCAACTGTAATGATGGGCTTATGAGCTGGGCTTTTAGTTGATACAGCCTCGTAGCTCACTCAATGCTCTGCGGGTTAGCTCGCTCTAAAGAGAAGAATCTAAAGCCACAGAAATGCGCCAGGGGAGAGCATTTAGTTACGGCTCAAGTGCAGGAAGTGCGCTATCCGTGGCGAACCTTCGATGCGGGGTCGCATCGAGAAAGTGGCCGAGCAACGGCCTTTCAGCACGCCCCCGCTGAAAAATCGCACTTCCGCCTCGTGCGGGAAATGTACTTTTAAATCCGGGCTATCCACTCACTTTCGTGGGAGGCACTGACGCATATGCCTCTCGTAATAGGAACGAAAAAAAATTGTCTAGGATATTTTTTATCTCAAGGGCACAGATGGACCTGATAGTAGATTTATCATGTAATATCCTATGAGTAAACGCATTGTCCGAGGTCATGCCGAATTTTGTTGTGTTCATTTGAAAACTCCACAACAAGTATGACATAAACGTTGGCTACCCCTAAAGCAATAAAACCCGTTCAAGCCATATAGTGAAGCGTGGTTAATGTATTATGCGTTGAAAGGCTGCAGGGCGCTCTCAAGCTTCGTATTTGTGGAAGGAACATGAAATTAACTTTCACTCACTCACTCACTCACTCACTCACTCACTCACTCACTCACTCACTCACTCACTCACTCACTCACTCACTCACTCACTCACTCACTCACTCACTCACTCACTCACTCACTCACTCACTCACTCACTCACTCACTCACTCACTCACTCACTCACTCACACTCACTCATTAATCACCGCATTGGTCTAAAGACGTGTGGAGACTTCGTCTAAGACTACCTATAGTGCATCCATTTATGTAACAACTATATAATTGGATGATCAACCAAAGCATATGCAAGAACGCCCTATTGCCAAACAACCAGTGTTAACGCGACATCATTAAGGGCGTCGTGTCGCAGAAAATCCGGCGTCAGCGTGGTTGTCGGCGTCCGTGGCGAAGAAAATCATCCCGAACCTCCCCAACCGTGCAGGCCTTCCGCGTGGCGCAAGGTATTAGTGAACAAAAATTGAATTTCTCGCAGTGAAATCCGGCAGAAAAACATGGTAGCGTTAAGGACCCCGTGTCGCAGAAAATCCGGCGTCGGCAACCGGCGTCGGCGTGCGATGTCGGCCGGTGGCGGAGAAAATCATCCCCAACCACCCCAACCACTCCGACCGCGCAGGCCCTCCACGTGGTGCAAGGTTTGAGTGAACAAACATTTAATTAGTCACAGTGAAATCCGTCAGAGGTAAAGTACGACTTTACCATTCGGCGTCGGATTGTAGTTTGAATGTACGAGAAAACCTAATTCTGCTACGAGGAAACTCAAACATTTCTACCAGACCTGCGCGCGTCGGGGCAATAGCAAACAATTAATACAATAATAAAAAAGGTGTTACGGACTTCACAGTTTAATATAAGACCACTTATATTGCCCCTGGAAAAATGTCTTTCCAGCAGTGCATTTCTGTTTAAAAGTGAAACCGACTTTAAGGGATCGGTGTAAGTTTGGTCTTTGTAAGCTGGCTTTCCCCCGTTCAGTGTTGCAGTGAATGAAGCCTACTTGCCGTATGCGAACGATGCGATGCGAAAGAGTCCCGATAACGCTATTGCGTTCTACTCTTAAAGGCGACGTTTAAGCTTCCTCCAATTTTTTCTTCCTCTCTCGCGCGTGCTTTTTCTCGTGCAGACGGCCCTGTATGGCTCAGTGGTTTAGTGCCGTAGAACGTCTGCATGCGTATGTGTAGTACTTCGAGTTCTCTCCTTTCTGTTGATATATGCGCTGTACTACATCACCATCATTGCCAGTTCATTTAAGTCCACTGTTGCACTGGCTGGGCACATCATGTTCCTTGAGGATCCTGATGTCATCGTTCTATTTAGTCCACGGTCGCACTCACGGATCACAATTCGCTCCTTCCATTTGCACCCATCGGTACTCTTACGGAACAGGACGCGAACAAACCATGTTGTACCGCTTGTAGCTCGGCATCGATTTTGCCGACTCATAAGTGCCTTCCTCATCGGAATGGCAGACAGCCCCACGTGCGACACATGCAGCTGCGACGAGACACTTACGCAGCTTGTCTGCGTCTGCTCGCGTTGCAGTACGGAGACGCGAGTGAAGCGCATAGTGCTGCATAGTCTGGACAATCGTCTGCTACTAGAACAAAACGTTCTAGGACAGTGCTCTCAAAGGCTGTATGCAGTGCTCTCAAAGGCTGTATGCAGTGCTCTCAAAGGCTGTACTTGCGCTGCTCTAATTCCCGAGGTCTGAGGTCTACGGGCCTACTTGATAGACTTATAAAGCCGTCCGCTCCCGCTGTATAGTCTATGCTGTTTACATTGTTCCGTGCTACTTTCTCTTTTTCTGCTCTTCCGCTCTCTTTATGTTTTTTATCCCTGTACCCCCTTTTCCCCCGCGCAGGGTAGTCAACCAGAACTACCTCTGATTAACCTCCCGTCCATTCTAATATAATTTTTTTCTTCTTATTATTGACTACCAGGCGTATCTTCTATGCGTTACATGACATTTGGTTTGATTCTATAGCGGGCAGAAGCTCCCGTATACAAGCGCAGATTTCCAGGCAGGAATGGCGAGCCATTCGCTTATGTCAGCAATTCGAAAATTTAATTGACTGCTGGATAGAACGTTTCAGTTTCTTCTACAGTACTTGAAACATTCCCTGCGACTCCAATGATAGGACTTAGAAATTTCTCGAGCTTGTTTCTTCCAACCCACATTTTACTCCAGCCAAACTTTTATCGATATGTTTAGTATTTCGCAAACGGTAAATGAAATCCCACGGCAAGCATTCTTTGAAGAACACCAAGTAGCAAAAATGTGGGTCATTCCGTAGCCGCCCCTAAAAACACCTCTTGCTTTTACATTCCCCCTGAATGTTTCCACTGAGACGAACATCCGCCCCTCCAAAAGTTTATTATGGTATGCCGTGTAGGTCTGAAGCAGCGCATCGTTGCATATCCCACTAAGATCCAAACCGCACTCAAAGCAAATTTCGGCATTTTTTCCGCAATTACCCTTGTCATGCGCAAGAGTCTTCTTAAATTTCATTGCGGTAGCACCAAATGTTCTTTCAATACATTTCGGTGGGCATTTCCAGCGGACGTTCTCCATGGCATCTACATGCGTATATAATCCCAATAACAACTTCGCTTTGCAATGCATTCTCAATAGAAAAAAAAAAGTCACAGTTTCGCCCTAAGGGCGAAGCAATGAATGCGATAGCAACACAGCAATGTCATACGAAGTAAGGTGAGCGGCTTTGGTAGCAATATGAATTGCAGTAAACATGAGCTGATTAATTAAGCAGGTGTGCTGCGGTGTAAGTAGACCGACATGAAGAGAGACTCGATGACCACGAGAAGGCGCGTGTGAAACGGTGGTGTTGATGAGAAGCGCTTACCGTGGGCAGCGCGTGCGAAGGGACACACCTGTAGTGCTGCACTGCCGATCTGGGCAACATTGCATGTGTAGCGTGCGTTGGAAAATGTGGCCCGACTATTACTAACTGAATGAACAAGCGTGGTGTGAGCGCGCACAAACAAACATGAATAGATCACACTGAATGACTGCAGCCAACGACTGTCAAACCGCTGGCAGCGAGCGCATACGCCGCGCAGCGGGCGAAGGTACGTGCGGTCTATCGCTTCAACGGAAACTGAGCGGCGAATGCACGGCGCATAAAGGTCAGAGCCGTGTGGAGATAAGAGACTGTGCGGGCGAGCGAGCGACGAGCGCGGTTGTTGGCAGAGTAGAAGTGCCCCCCCCCCCCCCCCGCGCTCCTTCCGGCGCTGGCTTCCCGCTTCCTTGCTTGCGCGTGGGTGATTGAGTGCGTTCGCTCTCCGTGATAGCGCGCGTCCCCGCACGCTTCCGCTCGGGCGTACGGCGCGCGGCGAAGATTTTATCTATAGGGAACCTCACGGCGACGGCGACGGCAGAAATCCAGTTGAAGTGTTCATATAATTGTTATCGCAATAAAACGTGGCACACTACGGAGGATTTTGAATACCACCACCTCAGCACAAACGGCTGTTACTCCCAGCACATTTCGCATAGCAGCGCGTCGTATCGCATCGCTTGCGCGGACGTTCGACCGATACCGCACACGAACGCCAGCGACAGCAAAGCAACGATGCTGCTGCAAAAGCAGAATGCTGCAGCGGTGAATAGCAGTGACTATGGGAAAAAAATAAAGAAATGAAGTATGTTGCAAGCGCAAAAGCTACGATGTGCACCGTGCTGCACGCCCAATTAAATTTTTCGTCTTTCTTACGTGTTTCTTTGGTTTGCTTGTCACTTCCTCGTTTGTGATCACGCACATATGCACAAAATCATGCACGCGAATAAGAGCCGCTCGCGCACTAAAAACGCTGCGACCACCACTCTGGTGCCCGGAACGTCACCCATTCACTGTCTCCCTCCACCTCTCTCTCCCTCCTGCTTAATAGAATGGCTACTGTCTTGTTTGTAACTACTTTTCGTGGCTGACTTGCTCAGCTCAGAGCGCCGATCGAGCTCATGCAGTCTGCAGCAAATAACCCTGACAATCCGCACAATTCAGAGCAGACAAAAAGGAACGAAATAAGCATAGAAAGAAGACAGGGGCGGGGTGGGATGCATGTGAAGCCACAGAACTGCACTACCACGCTGTGATGCGATTGAGCTCTTGCTCTATACGCTTTATATCTAGAAGTTTTATACGTTTTCTCTTGCTCGTACGTCACACTATGTCGCGTTCTTGCTCGCAGGAATCCCCCGCCTGGGCGTATATAGCAAGAGAGACCCGCACGGCTGCCTGCGCGTCCCGAGGAGGGGTCGAGGCGCCGGCGCGCATTTTTCACTGCCACCCGGCCAGCGTCATTATTCAAGCCGCGTCGCGCTGAACTTCATCACACACACACGCACGCATGCCTTCTTTGTCAAGCCGTTCGCGGTGGCCACGCCGTTTGTCGGCCCGAAAAGGCCGAACAATGTCCCTATCACCGGCTGACGGTGTCGTATCAGCGCGCCAACGCGCAAGTCCCCGACGCCACTGTTCGCACCTTCTTGTTGGCTGCATCTGAACAACGTTGGGCGGGTTGCGTCGATCGGCGAGTTTACTGACACTGGTGTTCTGGAGCATACTTGACTGTTACATTGGTCCAAGTTTGACTCGAGGCTAACTTTATCTCGCGCACCGCAGGGCAAGCAAACACTGCAGCAACCGACACACTCCGCGCCGCTTTCCAGAAGTTTCCAGGGCGAAGCTGGCTGCCACGCTACATCCTTAAAGATTTCCCTTTGGAACGCATGGACTAGAGAAATGAAGTGATAGCAGAATAATACGGGTCTGTGTCTGTAAAACACCCGTGAGAAACACGCAAATGCAACTTAACCGCATGTAACTACACTTTTTCGTAGGTATACGTATAAAGCCAATTTCGCGCTCATAGCATGTTGCCAAGCTAACGCCGGCGTAAAGTATTTTCTAGTCAGCGCCTACGAGCACATTCATGGTGCGCAAGATGTATACTGGCGCAAGTGATGAAACCCACGTACATAAGCAAACCGTTATGAACCGTAAAACTCGTACTTCGTCGTCATTGGGACTGCATCAACATCGCCATTCCCTGTATTGCTCCACCGAATATGTATGACGCGTTGAAACTCACTTGCGAAAACTAACGTGTTTAAATAAAATGGAGGGTGGGGGATAAGAGAAGGGGGTGGAGAGGGGGGGGGGTCATTGCCCAACGATAATTTTAGGGCGACCGAGTTCCAATGCACCAGCTTCCTCGCAAATTGCACACGCGGCATCTGCGAAACCTTTTTTTTAACAGCGCACTGCGGTGACAGTGCAAGAATTCTCTCGCTGAAAGTTGTTAAAAGTAAAGCGTAAGAACCGGGATTAAACCGAAAGATAACACATTACAGTGACTTAGCCCCGCGCCGACGAAACGTCTGTATGGGCGTCGACGCCCCGCGGTATACACTTGAAAAATGCAGCACGCGGCATTTCTCACTCTGAGCTCACGTATGGATAAATGAGCCCGAAGTGAGTATGCGTGTCTGAGCGAAGCCTAACGTCTCGGTGGAGACGGCATTCCGCATCACGATATCTACGCCGTAAGAAGTCATGCAAGCAAACAAACAAATAAGAGAAGCACCTCATAGCGAACACGTGGGGCATGTTTTGCATTCTGGAATTTTTTCTCGCTCAAAACATCTCCGTTTGCACGCAGGCTTGGCTGAGCTAGCGAGTGCATCTGTGGGTAACGCGGCAAAATAAACAGCGGCGCCCGGGAGAGGTTGATTTTGGAGACACGGAGAATTCGTAACGGCGGACTAGGAAGCTGTGAAGAAATTCGAAGAATGCGGGAGTCGGCGGCGGTAGCGGTTGGAGCGCCTTTAGTTCACGACGTGAAGAGCTCTCTTTTTCTCAACGTGGCGGTGAAGGGGAGGGGGGGCGAGCGAAGGCTGTGTCGGGAGTAAAGCGCCGTGGATGTCGGGTTGCTGGATGGCTCATGCGTCACTGCAACAACTGCTGCCGCTGCTGCACAAGACCTCCGGCACGCGCCCCAACGTGAAACCATTTCGTCAACTTCAAAAGAATAGAGTTTATTCCATTGATCAAGAACCTGGAAATGACTAAAGCGTAAGCACATTTTGTAACTGCTCTGGAAAAATTGACGTACCGTTAGTGAAGAACCGTTATACAGAACCATTTCGACCCTTCCTCTGACCGTTATTGGGATTGTTATGATCATTGTAATGGCGAAAGAAACTTTTGAAAGCAAGTTCAGTCTATGCGGTATGACTGAGCGTTTCACAATGCGCCACATAAGAAAGTACCCCCCAAAAAAGCGATATATATATATATATATATATATATATATCCGCCTACGGTAAGAAGCAGTGACCCCAGCAGCAGCTTACGCAACTCCGAGAATTTAACGCTTGCGAATTTTTTTTTCCTCTTGTTTGCCTTGGCCTCTTTTAATGCACAACAGTGTTTCGTCTTCCTTTTTGCTCTCCAGACCTTTCGCTTGGTTTGTTTAGTGCGCATGCTTCATCAAGCTACAGCGCTGTATGAGAGGCATGAGCACAGGCTATCCGAGAGTCTGGAACCAAGGTAGTACGCATAATCATCAGACGGGATGTGAGTTCATTTTCATTTCACAGGCAGGAGAACAAGGTACTATAGGTATGTAGAACAAAGCCAGTGACACGGGGCTTTTGGCGTTTCGCGTGCAAGCCGCGTGGCGTCGCCATCATCAAAATATATGATAGGGTGCCTTCATACGTACGCCTACGCCTTAGCGCATGAGCGCGTATGTGAATGAAGAATCGCTAAACGACGGCAGCACACCTCTAACAATGGTTGTTTAAAGCGGAACTACGTTTGCGCAGCATATTTTAAGTGCTAACGTTTCCATCCTATGCAATGCTGCGACCGATGCACTCCACCGATCCCCAAAGCTGCAATATAACTTAGGCGGAAGCGTACATCCGAAAAGACGTGAAGATACCTTCACTGACTGTCCCTATTGCACATACCGTATTTATTCGAGTGTAGCCGAGAACTTATATATATATATATATATATATATATATATATATATATATTGCTACGGCATGAGCCGGGCAAGGAGAAGAGGAGGAAGACGTTAGCTGGCGCAGCCTCAGGACGCCATCTTTACTTCAGCATCAACCTCGTCCTTTAAATAAAGCCGGTTCAACATTAACCGTAACAGTTTTGTGGTGGAGGTGCTGGGTATTTCGACCAAGACGACGGAGCTGCTGCAGCAAGTGCCACGCCGAAGCCGACGCCTCGCTCGACTGCCTCCGACACCGCTTGAGATCCCGATGTCCCACAGCGGCGACCAACAGCCTTCTCTGGCGGCTCCAGTGCGAACAACCGGCACCTGGATGCATCAGATGGAACCCCGCCCTTTCTCAGGAAAACTCGGAGAGGACGTGGAGGAATGGCTCACCCACTACAAGCGTGTGAGCAAGTACAACGGCTGGAACTCCACGGCTCAGCTCGACAATGTCGGTCTGTTCCTCACAGACACAGCGCTAGTGTGGTTCGAGAACCATGAAGATTCCTTCACAACGTGGGACAGCTTCGTGATTGACCTCACAGAATGCTTCGGAGATTCCACGACGAAAAGGAAGCGGGCGGAGCAGACATTGCTTCAGCGCGCTCAAGTCCCAGGTGAGACCTGTACGACGTACATAGAGGCGATCCTGAAGCTTTGCAAAACGGTCAATCCTCGAATGTCCGAAGAGGACAAAGTTGGACATCTTCTCAAAGGCATAGCCGAGGACGTTTATAATTATTTAATCGGAAAGGAGAGTCTCGCCTCGGTCGCCGACCTCATCAAGCATTGCCGCACATTTGAGGCCTTGAAGCTGCGCCGTATCACGCCAAATGTCACAACGGTGGCAAGCGTTGACGATAACGACAAGTGCAATTTTCAATTTGACCTTGTGGCAACTATAAGGCAAATTGTCCGCGAAGAACTTGAACGACACCCCACAGGGGCGAATGTCGAACAGCTTCGTTGCGCTTGCAACCAACCTCAAGAGCATGCATCTGCTGTGTCGGCATTGTCTGCCATGCCAGGCGTTGCAGACTGTCGAGTCGATCAGCTGCGACAGCATCGACGTTCCTCTCCCGACGACATGACGCACGATCAGCGCACTCGTCGAGCTACCACCACGAATCGGCATTCGGCAGATCGCGTTTATTATTCGCAACGTCCCAGGGTTGACCCCGAGGCTTACAACGTCGGTCGAGCATCGCCTGTGTGTTACAGCTGTGGCGCCTCAGGACACATTGCTCGTTTTTGTCGCCGGCGCCGACAGACCACAACCTATGGCCCACCACCAGCTTGGCCTAATTTTGAACAAGTCAGTTATGACGACCGCTGGCCGACAGACCCTGATACTGCAAACACCACAGGCGCGCCACCCCGGAATACCTTCCGTCAATATAATAGACGTAGTGGCTCGCCAGCTTCAGACCGCAGCCTGACGCCCCCAACCAGTCGCCAACGCCGTTCACCGTCACCACGTCGACGTGCTACGTCACCACCGCCGTCGGGAAACTAGCCGGCGCGGCCGATGGAGGTAAGGTCGCCGGACAGTCTGCGTCTCTGCGAAATCCTCCTCTGCCTATTATGATGGTGAAGAACAAAGTGCGTGTGTTAATTGATAGTATACCTGCAACAGCATTAGTGGATACTGGTGCTACCGTTTCCGTCATGAGTGTGACTTTCAAAGAGAGGCTGGGTCGGAAAGTTATGTTCCCGTGGAGTGATGGTGTGACGTTTCGTGGTGTCAGTGGAGAGTGCCTTATTCCCCTTGGTATTTGTGTTGCAAGTGTTTTATTCGGAGGAGAAGATCTTAAAACCGAATTTCTCGTGCTACCGCGGTGCACTCATGATGTTATTCTCGGGATTGACTTTCTTCAGGATTGTGGTGCTTCCGTTAACTGTGGCACAGGCGAAATTACCTTGAATAGCGCGCTTCTCGCCACCCTTGCCGACACATCTTTACCCGAGAAAAACTATTGTGTTGTTTCGAACGATTTGCTGCTACCCCCTTGGTCGCTGTCACGTGTCCCTGTCAATGTCGCTGCTGCCGACCTTTCATCATTTGACGCGCAAGTCCAGCCACTTACGTCGAGCTGCGTAAAGAAAGATGTACTTGTGCCACGCTCTGTCGTGAGAGTAGTGAATGGCGCCTCAAATTTGTGGGCTTTCAATTGTTCTTGCGTCCCTGCTGTTCTCCCGCGTGATATGAAGCTCGCTGAATTTGACGAGATTACGTACAGCTCCATTACAGTTCTAAGCGAGGAGGAGCAGTCTCATACTAGCGATCTCCGAAGCACTTCTGAAGAACAGATCCTACGGATGATCAACAAGGCGCTTCCCTCACATGAGCGCCACGCTCTCGCACAAGTTTTGTGGGCACATCTTTCTGTGTTCGATTTCACACAAGGCGACAAGCAGTCTTCACTCCCGCGTTCTCGTGCCCGCCACAGAATTGACACCGGATCTGCGCACCCCATTCGGCAAAAGCCTTACCGCGTTTCTTCCGCAGAGAGGACAGTTATCGCTGAACAGGTGAAAGACATGCTACAGAAAAGTGTTGTTCAAGAGTCCTCTAGTCCGTGGGCAGCACCAGTAATCTTAGTAAAGAAGAAGGATGGATCGTGGCGGTTCTGCGTTGATTACAGGAAACTGAACGCGGTCACCAAAAAGGACGTGTATCCGCTTCCTAGAATTGATGATGTCATTGATTGTTTACATTCCGCTGCCTACTTTTCATCACTGGATTTACGATCAGGGTATTGGCAGATACCCATGCACCCAGACGATAAGGAGAAAACGGCCTTCGTGACACCAGACGGTCTCTATGAATTTAACGTTATGCCGTTCGGCCTTTGCAACGCGCCAGCAACATTCGAACGATTTATGGACACTATCCTCCGAGGACTTAAATGGGAAATTTGTTTGTGCTACCTCGATGATGTGGTGATTTTTGGCAGCACTTTGAGTGAGCATAACAGCCGTCTCAGACTTGTTCTGGATTGTGTCGAAAAAGCTGGCTTGATCCTGAATTCCAAGAAATGTCGTTTCGGGGAAACTGAGACGTTAGTACTTGGGCATCTGGTCGACAAGAACGGCGTGAGGCCAGATCCACGGAAAATTGAGGCTGTCAGCTCCTTCGAAGCACCGAAGTCAGTGCGGGAGTTGAGGAGTTTCTTGGGCCTGTGTTCATATTTTCGTCGCTTCGTCCCAAGATTCGCCGACGTGGTGTACCCCCTAACATGTCTTCTCCAAAAAGCCGTCCCTTTCAACTGGACATCGGCTTGCGACGACGCATTCCGCCAGCTAAAATTTCTACTAACGTCAGGGCCCATATTGCGTCACTTCGATGCGTCCGCACCTACGGAAGTGCACGCTGATGCCAGTGGCATCGGCATCGGTGCCGTACTCGTGCAACGTCATCAAGAAGCTGAACACGTTGTGGCTTATGCTAGTCGCTCTTTGAATAAGGCGGAACGCAATTACACTGTCACCGAGCAAGAATGCTTGGCAGCTGTTTTCGCTGTCCACAAATTTCGGCCCTATATCTACGGACGCCCGTTCACTATTGTTACCGACCACCACGCGTTATGCTGGTTGGTGAATCTCCGTGACCCGAGTGGACGACTGGCACGTTGGGCTCTTCGAATGCAGGAGTACGACTTCGTTATTTCCTACAAGTCTGGGCGTCGCCACACAGATGCGGACTGTCTCTCCCGTCTTCCTCTGACGACGACGACCGACTGTGACGAAGACAATGTTGATGACTGTTTTGCTCTCATTTCTTGTACATTCCCGGACTCGATGACTTTCACAGCAGAGCAGGAAAATGATATTAGTTTGGAACCTCTATTTGTAGCCGCATCGCGTCCTGGAGCCACCGGTCGATTTTGTGTCCGTGACGGCCTGCTTTACAAGACCAATTATTCGGCTAAAGGCGCACGCTTCCTTCTGGTGGTGCCGCAGAGTCTGCGAGCGGACATACTGAGAGCCATGCACGACGATGCGACTTCTGGCCATCTAGGATTCATCAGAACTTTGAACCGGACACAGGAACGTTTTTACTGGCCCAGAATGCGGGACACAGTCAAGCACTATGTCGCCAGTTGCGAACAATGTCAACGCTACAAGCGCCCTACGACCGCTCCGCCAGGTCTTCTCCAACCTCTGCCGCCGCCTCGCCTGCCATTTGAACAAGTGGGTATTGATCTTCTGGGCCCATTTCCCCGATCATCTAACGACAACCGATGGGTGATCGTATGTGTCGACCATCTGACCCGTTACGCGGAAACGGCGGCCGTACCATCTTCAACAGCTGCGTCCGTTGCAACCTTTTTGCTTCGCTTCGTTATTCTTCGGCATGGTGCCCCCCGTGTAATCATTAGCGATCGCGGTCGTCAATTCGTTGCGGACGCCGTAGAAGAACTGCTTCGTCTCTGCAATTCGCAGTTCCGCCATTCAACGCCTTATCACCCTCAGACAAATGGGCTTGTAGAACGTACGAACAGAACTCTAACTAACATGCTGGCCATGTACGTATCTTCCGATCACAGAGACTGGGATGACGTACTCCCCTTCATCACCTATGCTTATAATACTGCAAAGCATGAGACGACCGATTACAGTCCTTTTTATCTCCTTTACGCACGTCCACCGCTAAGCTGCATTGACACTATACTACCGTTTGACTTTCACAGCGAGTACTCTGTTGCCAAGACGCTTTGTCTTGCCGAAGAAGCCCGGCGTATTGCTCGTCTTCGTACTGTGGCATCGCAACACCGATCGAAAGAGCGCTATGACAGCCGACACCAGTCTGTCTCGTACGCTAAAGGAGACTTTGTGTGGTTGTGGACCCCGCTACGTAAGCGTGGCTTATGCGAAAAGTTTTTACCCCAGTACACGGGCCCATTCGTCGTTGTAGATCGCTTGAGTGACTTGACGTACGTGGTGGCACGCTTGACGTCAGCTGGTCGTCGGTCTAGCCGGACCCAGTTAGTACATGTTGCTCGTCTTAAGCGGTTTCACCCCACGCTTTCCGAGTGATTTGGACTTGCCCAGCGGGCTTCGTCTGGCAACCGGGGATTGCTACGGCATGAGCCGGGCAAGGAGAAGAGGAGGAAGACGTTAGCTGGCGCAGCCTCAGGACGCCATCTTTACTTCAGCATCAACCTCGTCCTTTAAATAAAGCCGGTTCAACATTAACCGTAACAATATATATATATATATATATATATATAATTTTTTCAAAATGTTACCCAAAATGAGCTTTCATCCTATATTCGGGACCAAAGAATCTCGACGTATATTCGCGAACAAAACTAGCAAGAGTACCAAGCTAACGGAGCTCCCCGTTGAGCCCGCCGTAGAGCCAGTCTGGAGATTATCTAGACTGGCTTCAAAAAGAAAGAAAGAAAGAGAGAGAAATAGAAAGATAAAAGAAAGAGAGAGAAAGAGAGAAAAGAAAGAAAGAAAGAAAGAAAGAACGAAAGAAGGAAAGAAAGAATGCTGCGTATCTAACGCACTCGACGGCACCGAAGACCACGTCCTGGGTTGCCTATAGGACACCTGCGAAGCATCTTAGGAAGGCGACCTTTCTGACAGTTCAGACAAGGATGCAGATTGTGCCATCGACTAGTGAGATTGAGTAGCCGAGCTTACGGTAAATGAAGGTGTGTCATATTCAAAATGTTAATCTTATTCTAAAGAGACATCGGTCAACCTATATTCGAACTATATAGTTAGTCTATTTTTTCCCGGCGAGTTCAATATTTCCACAGGCCATCTAGAGGAGGGTCGACCATACATATATGGGGGTCGACCTACGGGATGATCATTCTTAAGCTTTACAAAATGTTTTGCCTGTGTCCGATCGCCTGTTACTGATCGCACAATTCTAGACCTTCAGCTGGATTATTCAACCGGCCGGACATTACTTGCACGAGAAATCGAAACACATATAAACTAATTGAAAGAAATAACTCATTATACATTCCTAATTAATTACCCCACGGCACATATTGTATAGCCGGTGAGTTTGAAAGGCATATTCACTCAGAATGAATTTTCAGGATGACACCAATTTCGAGACATTCATTGCCAAACTGTGCGATGAAATACGTGGGCGTCCCAGTTACTTTCGTGCTTGAATGCATAAAAAAGCGTTTTGTTAAAACAATAAGTAAAACAACAAAGCATTTTTTACCTCGAGTTTGATGGCGCATATCTCAAAACCCGTGTTATCCTTAAAATTTGTTTGAAGTGGATTTGCCTTGAAAACTAACCGTCTACAATTCGTATATTGAAATATGCGCCGTAAAGTAATAATGAAGAAGCTAATTAGGGAATTTTTTGTTGGTGTTGTTGAATATGTGTTTTTCGATTTCTCTTGCAAGCAATGTCCTCCTCTTTGAATAATCCAGCTCAAGGACTAGAATTATGCTATCGGCCACAGGCTCGTTTTTTCTTTTTTTTTTTTTTAATTCTGTAAAGCCTAAAAATGATCACCCATATTCGTGTTCGACCTATTCGCGAGTAAATCCGCGCTATAGAAGGCCATGTCTGAGTTACTTTATGTTTTTTCTTTTTTTTTTTTTTTTTTTTTTTTTGTTTCTTTTTTTTTTTTTTTTTAAATTGTTTTTTTTTTTTTTTTTTTTTTTTTTTTTTTTTTTTTTGCTTAGCTTATGTTTTTTCTTTTTTTGTGTGATCTTCTTTTTTTGCAGAGCGTTCTTTCTTTTATAATTCTTTCGTAAAAACTTTTGTATTAGCGTTTTTTACAAAAACGAAGCGCGTAGTTTTTTCGATGATGGGAATATCCTCTTTTGGTGATCCGTCTTTTTTTACAGAGCGTTAT